>NC_056732.1:567966069-567993569 GCF_019279795.1 Protopterus annectens
CAGATCTCCCTCAGACTCCTCCTGCAATCCACTACAAATGCTCAGCACAAGGGCCTCCCTCTCATGGTAAGGTTTCATCATGTTAACATGGTACAATTTGTGCCCCTGCCATCTACCTAGCAGTTCCACCATGTAGTTAACATCAGTTACCTTTCTTACCACCTTGTAGGGACCCTCCCAAGCTGCTTGCAGTTTGTTGTGTCTGACAGGAATGAGAACCATTACCTGCTGCATCACAGCTTACTATCTAGCTCGAGCATTCCTGTCATATCACACTTTTTCTGTTGTTGGGCTTCTGCCAGCTTCTCCTGGGCCAAGCACATGAGTTCCCTGTGCCTTGTCCTGAGGTTTAGGACGTATGCTACAACCGACTCCTTGTGAGATTTGCACTCACCTCCCCACTCATCTCAAATTAAATCTAGAGTTTGCCTCACCCTATGTCCATACAGCCACTCAAAGGGTAAAAAAACATGTGTATTCCTGGAGAACCTCTCTGTAAGCAAACAACAGATGAGGCAAATATTTGTCCCACTCCCTCTTAAACTGATCTGCAAATGCCTGTAGCATGGACTTGATTGCAGAGTTTAACCTCTCAACAAGACCATTATTCTGGGGGTGGTAGGGGTGGTCTTCATGTGCTTCACCCCACAGGACTTCCACAGACAAGCCATCAGGTCTGACATGAAACTGACACCTCTGTCAGTCAGTATTTCTTTTGGGAAACCTACCCTGCTGAAAATCTCTAACAAAGCATTTGCCACCTTCTTTGCTTCAATGGAGGACAAAGCCACTGCCTCAGGGTATCGTGTAGCATAATCCAATACCACTAGGATATACCTTTTCCCTGTGGAACTTGGGGTACTCAGAGGACCCACAATATCCATAGCTACACTCTGAAATGGCTCCTCAATCACAGGCAAAGGCATCAAAGAAACTCTCACCTTGTCTCCTGCCTTGCCTACATTTTGGCACTGCTCACAGGTCCTGCAGTACCCTGTTACACCTCTGGAAATTCCAGGCCAATAGAAGCGCTGCATAATACACCTCTTTGTACGTTTTATGCCCATATGACCTGCAAAGGAAATATCATGGGCTATGGCTAGAAGCACCAGACGGTAGGCTCTAGGCACTACCAACTGCCGTACTCTCTCACCTTCTAGCCTGCCCTCAAGGGTACACTCTCTATATAGTAACCCTTTGTCCCAGTATACAGATCCCTCCTTCCCTTGAGAATCAGGTGCCTCCCTAGCTACCTGCCTCAGGCCTTGCAATGTAGCATCTGAGAGCTGAGCCTGTCTCAACTCTCTCCTTGTAGTCCTTCCCAGCTCCCCTTCCACAGGAAGTCTGGCATCCTCTGACATTGGTGCCTCACTGTCAGCCTGGGTACTAGTACTCACCTCTACCCTTGCAGTCTTATTAGAGTTGGTACAGTAATCAATATAAATATGCAATGTACTCTAGAACTTAAAGTATCTCTACACAAACCAGCCACAGTTAAAATGATTTAAAATATATAATAATAAATAATTAAAACCACAAGACAATACTTTCTACTACAGTCAGTGCTAGTCAAGAGTTCAGAGATCACACAGAAATACTTAAAATAATTCAGTGGTACAGTTCTGCCATCACAGAAAAACACTTAGTCTGATCTTTCTAGCTCTAGCTAGCTCTAAAAAAATGCAAGTCTAAGATAACTTACATGTGAGCAAGAGGCAGTGCTGTGAGTTGGATGATCAAGACAAAAAATACATTTGCATGTTTAAATCTAGCCATTTAACTCTTGGTTAAAACTATAGAAAAATGTATTAATCTAGACTTTTCAGCACTACTGTCTACTTCAAAGGGTCACCACATGCTTTACTTTGGTCAGTAGAGTGCACTGTTGTCACATTTATTTCCAGTTCCACATGTAACAGCCTGATTTTGCATTCATATTTACAAGTGACAGAATTATCTGCAAAATTCTATCTGGCTAGGCTGGCAGCCTTCACCCTTCTCTACCAGTCTTCACAACTGTCATGCATGATATGTTTGTAAAAGCATTATAAATTCCCACAGCTCAGATGGTGTGGAAGTACATTGCTGTGATTGCACAGGGTCCTGGATTCAAGACTTGGTAGTGATGACTTTTTTATTAATGTTAAATGACCAAAATGCATGATAAGTTTGTAAAAGTGTTACAAATCCCCACAGGTCTGATGGTGTAGTAGTACATTGCTGTGATGGTAGTGCACAGAGTCCTAGGTTTCAGACTTGGCAGCACTGATTATTTTGTTGCTGGGCAGAACAAGGGCTGATGGAGACAGAGGGATTAAAGCACTTTTAAGCAGTTGTAAGTGGATTTGGGCATTTTGCATGAAGCTAAGTGATGCTAAAAGATGGTTAGGTCCTCTTAGCTTCGCTTAGCGGTGCTTAGTCCCGCTTACACCATCGCTAATTTTAAATAAAGAAAAGAAAAAAAGGTGATAGGAAAGTGGTGAAATGGGGCAAGCAGGGGGTAAAACATTAGGAAAAGCAGCTAGAGATGTGCAGGATGGGTGTAGGAAAGGACCATAGCTCTACATTTTTTCTGCAGCAACAGCTGTAACTGATGTGGAAAATTTGGACTTTACAGCCTTACACCCCACATGGAGGGGTGTTGGCAACATACATTTGTAGAGTAATTTGAATGTAGATTAATTTACATCATTGGACATGGAGACAAAATGTTGAGCTATGTATGGGGCAATGATTTTTTGCAGGACAGATGCTCTTTTTTTTTTTTTTTTATTAAGGTGAGAGAGTGTGGGATGTTGGGGAAGGGCAGTGAGTATGTTTGATAGGTTGCATTTGCAGACAGAGAAAACATACAAGACAGCAGACAGGGGTGGTATATGACACATGAGGGAGGTAAACATCTTGGACTGGGAGGGTGGTTATGAATCAGAGGCCCATGAGTCCCCAAATGGATAGAGTGGGACTGAGGTCCCCACCCATGGGCATTCACCATTGCAACTTCATGGCCCTGAAGGTGGCTGTGCTGGGCACTGGACAACAGGGGTAGCCTGTCCCTCCAGGTGCACCAGGTGGCCCTCCATCTGGTACAGTCATCCATCCAACTCGGAGCAGATGACGCTGTGCACCACAACACAGACCTTGCTGCAGGTGATGGGCTCCTCTCTGTGTCTGCGCCTGGGGGGGCAGGCCCCGTCCCCTGAGGCAGTTCCACCCGAAGGTGGTGCAGGACTGGCAGAGAAGGATGTTCCAGGTTGGGTCCCAGACATGCTGGGCCTGTTGCCATGGACAGATGAGAAAAGACAGGCAGATCCACTGGGATCTGCCTTCCCAAATGTGCTATTGTGTTGAGGTTTTCCAAAATATATTGGTTAGTCATGAACAAAACATTTCAAAATTAGTTATAACAGCATGTTTGGGTGTTCCAATTAACCCAAAACAACAGATTTGAAACAGTTGGATAGCAAACAGAACACATGCATAAATGGAACAACAGTAAGCATTTTGTCAGTATGCAAGTTACATTAACAGCAGTAGGCTACCAATAATGGTATTTGAACAAAGTATGTTAATACATAACCAATTAAATATATGAACAATAATAGAACACATGCCCCAACAATATGTTTTGAAAACAACATACCCGTAGTGTATGAATAATAATTACTGATGCAGATGAGGGGTGGAGAGAGAGAAAAAAGTCCACTAACAACCGTATAGGCTTCTATTTTTCACAATAGTACTGTTCAATACTCTACAGGTTTACCCTCACTTTACATCTACCTGTGGCCCATAGCTTCTGTAGCACAGACATGCATGTTAAACTGTCAACCTGGAATGGTATGGGGCAAACTGTGACAACTTTGGGTACATGACTAGAGAGGGGTCATACATGTCAGGGTTACATATCTGACAAAGAAAGGGTACCCTACACTGATGTTGTGTGAGTGTGCTACTGGTATACTTCACCTGAATTCCTATCTGGTTATTGGCAGCAGTGACCGCTAGCCATGACAGCGTGACACTTGAGAGACATGTATTGGGAAGAGTGCATGGTATATGTACCTCTCCTGCTTGTCATTTGCAGGCATGAGGTTGGACAGTGGCACAGTTCTATATGGTGTATTAGTATGCCCTTCATACAGCTACTATGATAATTTATTTTCCTGTAAGACCTGTGGAGAAAATATCTGTTAACACTATCTGACTGTTTCTACAAATACTCAAGATTTCTTGAGTGTATATATGCACATATCTCAGTACCACTCCCTGGATTCAAACCATGTCTGGGTGAGCAAAACTGAATGACAAAGCTGTTTCTCATCACATTGAGTTAATGGAGAACTGCTGCCCTTTGTTTGTCTGATTTCTGCCTAATATCCTGTTGGTTAGCCAGTCTGACCTTGTAATCCTGTGATTCATGCATAACAGATAGTAAGTGAACTGTTTATTAATTGTTTAAAATAATGCTATCTGGAAAGCAAGGGTTAACACAAGGCAATGTTGCAGAGGACACACTATAATACACTCTTCAGGGTTCAGATCTTAGTGCAAAACATATTTCATTTATATCTTGTTTTACAGCTCCACAATCTACAGTTTTGCTTAACAGTTGGTTCTCAGAACAACCTCAGTTAATGTGTGGTGTGAAAGCCATATTTGCTGTGAAGAAGCTGTATACATTCTATTTCTACAACGGCATACCAAAGTAAACACAACAGATAGTGGTATAAGTCTTTATTTTACTTATATGACACAATGCTTTACTACTGCATATCCTGTAGATCAATATTAGTCTGGCAAACTTTTATTTATTCATTAGACACAGAACACACTACACCTACTGGCAGTAAACAATTTACTTCTTCTTATTTATTTCACTATATATTGCAAGGTAGATCTGCACTCACCAGCCTGTTGGTGCAGCCTTGTCAGTCTGTTGGCATGGGCCTCAACATTGCTAGCCCTCTCCGTTGCAGCTATAGAGGGAAAAACAAGCATTATGTATAACTGTCTATCACATACTCATGCTAGAATTTGGTACAGCTAGGAATGAGATACTTACAAACTACCGAAGCATTCCATGCCCGAGCATCTTGGATCCACTGGGCCAAGAGCTCACCCTTCTTACACTTTAGGTCAGTATAATGATGCTGTACCTGCTCACCAGATCAGGGGATTCCAGTGGCACTAGTGAGGTCACATGCCAGACAGTCCCAGGCCTCTTCTTTGTACTGAGAGCCCTGGTACTGGCCCTGCAGCAGTCTGTCATCATGGTGTTCTACAAGGAGTCCATCCAGGAACCTGGACTCCAGAATGCCCCAGCGCTGCACCCAAAAACATGGTCCCTCTCCAATGCCAGACATGGTTCCTGAACAGTGCAAACTACAACAGGTTTTGGATATATTCCCACCTGTGCGGTTTAAATAAGGCCATATTCCCGCCCTTTGCCGTCATTGGCCCATTTTGAAAATGCTGAGCTCAGCTAATCTGTGTGCAAATCCACTAAGCTGAGTTGAGCAGTGCTTAAAGGGGTAAATGCTGAGCACTGCTTAACAGTGTGCAAATCCACTTAGCAGAGCTTACTGCTGCTTAGATTTTACATCTAAGCAATGATTAAACAGGCTAAGCAGAGCTGAGCACTGCTAAGCATTGCACAGTTTTCATTTAAAAAAACATATCAGAATTGTAAATTAATTAATCGTTACTGACATATTATTAAGTGTATATGATTTACTTTACATGATGTCCCCCTATGTGCTTTCATTACATTACCTTGGGATGTGACTATTCTCTATGGGACACTTGTGTATACATGGGTGATTTCACATGTTATATGCACTGACACTTTAATTTTGAGCCAGCTACACTACCCTGGTTAACAAATATCAATTACTACATAATTTAAAATAAAAGATTAATTTTAACAATGCTTTCCCATATAAAAAATAAAGAGCCTGTCTTGGTACTCAAACCGTGAACTGCTTCATGCAAAGCTGGGACTCTAACCACTACACTATCTCACCAGTAAGGATTTTAGCTATACATTTGTATTTAGCTCCTATGAGATGTTTAAGCAATGCTGAGCAAAGGGCTGTAACATGCAAACCCACAAAGCTATGCTTGAACAAGAAAGAAAAAAAAGAAAATTAATACAAGCAGTTTAATTACATGTATCAATACTACTTCTAAGTCATATCTGGTAATGCACTACCTGCCATTCTATCAACTGTCTAAGTCTGCATAGGCAATATCAGGACTGAAGTCAATACGTAATGGCATACATTTGAGTTTCAGGCTTCTAATCCTTCCCTACATTTTATGTTAATACAAACCCTGTTCATCTATCAACTTTCTAAGCTTGTAAGGGCAATATTTATAATCTGTCCCTATTTGTCCCCCCATCATTTTAGGCTTTGTCCATTTTTTTTGCTCTAAGAGATTGAGAGGAATGCCCCCCATCATTTTAGGCTTTGTCCAGATTTTTGGCTCTAAGAGGTTGAGAAGTATTCCCCCCCATCATTTTAGGCGTTGTCCATATTTTGTGCTCTAAGAGGTTCAGATGTATGGTCAAAGTGCCGTATGGCACTTTTGCAATGCAGGGGGTGTGTGACAGCACCTATCATACACCCCCTGCATTGCTTCCCATTTCAATTCCTGCTTTCAGTGTCCATGGATACTGAAAGAAGTTAGAAAGTGCTGTACAGCACTTTCAAAGTGCAGGGGAAGTGTTGGATGTGTGAGCACTACTGAAACATGCCCCCTGCACTCCTTCAGTATTCATGTCCGCAGAGCCATTCTCAGTAGCGTGCCTTCATTAATATGTAAGGTGCACTGCTGATAAGGCTATGAGGACATGGACACCATTCACTACATGTAGGAATAACACTATTCCTACATGGACTTTATTGAATCCTGGGGTGTGCGTAGTTAAGTGAATAACAGTAGACAACAGCTTATGACCAAAACAAAGTATGTCAGCAATGCAGATTTTGTAAACAAAGAAAAGTAATTCAGAGCCGCCCTATCAAATCAAGCTCTGTGATGCAGATTGTAAGTACAGTAGAGGTGTGTGGACCATGCTATGGGTTTGTAGAATGTACAGGAAAGGGTTACCTGGAATAAGAGAGGCAGGTAAATGAAGACAAATGAAAGCAGCACCAACAGGCTTCTAAGGAAGACAGCACCACTTACTGCTGCATGTACTGCACTTAGTTTTGTCCAATAACAAAAGCAATTGGACACCTTTCTCTTTTCTAAGCTCAATGTGTTAGTTACCCCAGTGTATATCTCATACAAAATGGTGTCAGTTTGCACAGTAACATGCAAAAAAAAAAATAAAAAAAAACATAGAAAGTGTATCAGCCATGTCCATTCTCACCAGGGACAAAACAGTAACAAAATCTAAGCATTCTCAAAGTAAATTCCCATGACCTGAACTTAGCAGCTAGCTTGGTCCAAGTGAAACAACAGCAGGTCTGCTGGGCAGAAGCATGTAGCTCAAACAGATCATATCAATCACAATTTGAATCTATAAACAAAACAGCTGAACTCATTACAGCATAGAGTAGTTAAATCCTCATCAGTGCCTTTAGGTGTCAAATATAGCCTGTTCATATTTACATTAATAATTCAAAAACCAAGCTACATAGAAGCTATTAAAATGTTTCATCATAAACTTACATGATGTGCAACATGACTGCACTGATAGTTTGTCCTCTACCTACTGCTACAAAAAAGATGTTAATTGATGTTTGCAAACCATTTATATTGTCATAATTTTCATATCTTTCTAAATATCTCAGCAACCAAGTAACGCAGACAGAACCACATAACCTTATCTGGAAGCTCGGAAATGTCAAATAAAATGGCACTGACAATATGTGTGCAATGTGAATGGTTACTGAAATATTGTACTTTTTCTTTGCAAAATATTACAAAATTAATGCTTGCTGTGATATTTGCTGTGTTTATAATGGTTTATAAAAAAAACATTTCAAGACCTAGAATCTAATGAATTTTGTTTTTGTAAACGTTTGTGCTGAGTAGTTTGCCATTTACATTTCTTTAGTAACCCTTTTTGGCTCAAGAAATATGAACATTTGCTTGAAATGTGAGGACATATCTTGATTTTGTCAAAAAGTATGGGGTGCAGTCAATTGAAGTTAGAGTAAAAAACTGCACAGCTCTAATTTAGCTTACAGATAACATAAAGATAAAATACTACTGTGTCCATACTAAAAGTGTATAGGAACAAAAGTGAACCATTTATCTGAACTGAAATGTCTGTATTAGTGTGCTTTGTAAAACATTAAAAGTGCTGTTTCCCCAGATCATTGGGGTAAAGTATTGTTCTACTCCTTTTTTACTGTGCACCTAATACCCCTTTGTGTCTGTCCTTGTCAGTGTGAACTCTTTCCTAATGACTTACTTCATCTCTCTACATAGTTTATATTTCTGTCACTGAAATGATGTCAAAGTAGATTCCAATTGTTGACTAGAGTGAAACTGCATTTGATGGATTCCTTGAAATGGAAATTATAAAACTCTGCATCATCTAACTATAATTATAATTATATATTACCATGCTCATCACTGAGTTTATTGTCTGTAACCAGATTGTTTAATGAAATCTTGGAAAGTGAGAGGATGCCTGAGGAGTGGAAAAATATGTTTTGGTACCGATTTTTAAGAATAAGGGTGATGTGCAGAGCTGGAGTAACTATAGAGGGATAAAACTGATCAGTCACAGCATGAAATTATGGGAAAGAGTAGTGGAAGCTAGGTTAAGAAAGGAGGTGATGATTAGTGATCAGCAGTATGGTTTCATGCCAGGAAAGAGCACTATAGATGCGATGTTTACTCTGAGACTGTTGATGGAGAAGTACAGAGAAGGTTAGAAGGAATTGCATTGTGTCTTTGTGGACTTAGAAAAAGCATATGACAGGGTGCCCAGAGAGGAGTTGTGGTATTGTATGAGGAAGTCGGGAGTGGCAGAAAAGTATGTAAGAGTGGTACAGGATATTTACGAGGGTAGTGTGACAGCAGTAAGGTCTGTGGTTGGAGTGACGGATGTGTCTAAGGTGGAGGTGGGATTACATCAAGGATCAGCTCTGAGCCTTTTCTTATTTGCAATGGTGATGGACAGGTTGACAGACGAGATCAGAAAGGAGTCCCCATGGACTATGATGCTTGCAGATGTCATTGTGATCTGTAGTGAGAGTAGGGAGCAGGTTGAGGAGACCCTGAAGAGGTGGAGATATGCTCTAGAGAGGAGAGGAATGAAGGTCAGCAGGACTAAGACAGAATATATATGTGTATGCATAAGAGGGAGGACAGAGGAATGGTGAGGATGCAGGGAGTATAGTTGGCGAAGGTGGATGAGTTTAAATACTTGGGATCAACAGAGTTCTGGCGAGTGTGGAAGAGATGTGAAGAAGAGAGTACAGGCAGGGTGGAGTGGGTGGAGAAGAGTGTCAGGAGTGATTTGTGACAGACGAGTACCAGTAAGAGTGAAAGGGAAGGTCTACAAGAGGGTAGTAAGACCAGCTATGTTATATGGGTTGGAGACAGTGGCATTGACAAAAAGGCAGGAGTCAGAGCTAGACGTGGCAGAGTTAAAGATGTTAAGATTTGCACTGGGTGTGATGAGGGTGGACAGGATTAGGAATAATTATATTAGAGGGTCAGCCCAGGATGAACAGTTTGGAGACAAAGCCAAAGAGACGAGATTACATTGGTTTGGACATGTGCTTAGGAGGGATGCTCAGTATATTGGAAAAAGGATGCTAAGGATGAAGCTGCCATGTAAGAGGAAAATAGGAAGGCCTAAGTTAAGGTTTATGAATGTGGTGAGAGAGGACATGCAGGTGGTTGGTGTGATAGAGAAAGATGCAGAGGACAGGAAGAAATGGAAACAGATGATCCACTGTGGCGACCCCTAACAGGAACAGCCAAAAGAAAAAGAAGAATTTGATTACAGTTCCAAACCAGTTGTGTATATAAATAAACAAGTAAGCCTTATACTGTCATTATATTTCCTGTTTCCAGTGAACAATCTTTCCATTGTCAAAATAACTTTGTATTATATGTACTCTGTGTGTTTTGTTTCTGAGTTTGTTATCAAATGACATTTTATGCATTATATTGAATGACCCTTTAAAATGAGCAATCTACCCATGAACTGTCTGTTCTGACTCAGTACTATCTTGTAATATGAGTTTGTTGAATGCAGGCCCAAATGTAAATACATATCATTCCATATTTCCATAAAGACAGCCTTACTAGAATCAAAAGCAAGCATGTTGATAGCACAATGGCTTGTTTGCCACTCTTTATCTGTAGTTATGTTGTTACAAAAGTGCATTGCTATCAACTATCATAGGTAAGATTTATTTTCTTATTCCTCATAGAAGAAGAAGGGTATATAAATAAATGGAAAACGATTTGCTGGTTAACATGCATACTTTGTCTTAATACTGACTGTACCATCCATATCAGCTAACAATAATGGTCTGCTGTTCAGTATCTGTCACTTTAAGCATTTTTTAGAGTTAGTTATACATTATTAAAAGATAACTCCAGTGTGACCACATTCAAATGAAATGGTTAAAAGTTTTATGCAGAACAAAACCAAAGGCATTAGAGCAGGAGGAGTTTCTTGAAGTTCATCGGGGACAGAAGCCAAACAGATTTTATTTATTTATGGGTTTTTAAACAGGGTAGAGCTCTGATCTTTCTCAACTATGTTTGGACTCAGATCATGAATACAGACATGTATTTAAGGAAATAATACATTTTGGTGAATAGCAAAAACAGCAGCAAGCATGCAGAATCACACAGAAAGGGGGTTACATACTGGTCTTTTGGATGCAATTTTAGCTGTAGTTCACATATTCTGTTGTATTTATGATGTTGTGTCTTGGGTAGAAAAGAACTTAGTTAAGGAGGAATTAAGTCCACCTGAGCAAATTGCAGCTTTTAATTAAATTGTAAGATGTGAATGCCATAGCAATCCTAGATATACTTAGACAAACATAAATGTAGCTGTAGAAGTGACAGTTTTGTATTGAGTTATAGCCTTTTATACTTCCTATACCATTTTTTCTGGTTTAGGTACCACAAGTTCTAATTAGTAACTCATTAACTTTGTAATGTTTTACTACACTATTTTGTTTAGCAGAAAATTAAACAGACTCTTCTCTCAATAACTGCACTTTCACTTTATAAAATATATTGATATATTCACTAAACGTGCATTGGAAAGAACGGGAAATGAGCACCAAATGTACTGCCTACATTAGCTCACACAAATGTTTTAGCTCACAGAAATGTATAAGTATACCTGAAAGTTCTACTCTGAGGACTGAGAGTTATTTTTTTTTTTTCGATATTGCCTAATGTTCTAACTATGAAAATGTAGCCATGCATATAAGTAAATCAAAGACAACTAGCCTATATTTGACCAATCTTTCATTGTTATTATTCCAGTATATTTAGTATTTTTTCAGTCAAGTTTTCTTTTAAAGTACTAAAATGCTGTCCATTAACAAACCAATGTAGCAGGCGATAATCAATGATAGATGTCACAAGCAGGAACATAATATACTAAGTGTAAGTTATATTAATGTAATTTTATTTTCAAAATAGAAAACTTGGTAATTTTATTCCATGTTCTGCATTAACTTTGATAGCTGTACATTGCCTAAAGATATTGTCTAATCCCACACAGTTGCAAATCCACAGACCCTTACTTTCTTGGCAACCTCCCTCCATTTCTTGGTGCTAAAACAATACAAAGTCTGAAATAAGTGCATCTCTGCTTCTTTTCGGCCCTCTTTTACAGTAAGGTTACATTATTAACTACATATGCATTAGCCACCCAGAAGAGTGAAACTAAATAGAGAAAGCAATAGCATGTTTTTTTAGCTACCCATACTATATGGTTCTCCTGTTTCTTGAGGTGGCCACACTCACTCAGTCTCACTATGCTCTTGTACCAATTAGTAGGTGATTTCAATATTGACTGGCTAGCAATCTCATCTGTAACCCCAACCTTAGCCTAACTTATGTATGGACTAACTCAGATGATCATCTCTCCCACCCATCCAAATAGTAAAAATAACAAGGCATCTCTACTTGACTGGATCCTAGCTTCTAACCTAAAATTACCTCCTCATCTGGTACAATGTCTGGCTCTCTAAGTGACCATTTACCCATTTTTCTGCAAATAAAGTACACCTTTATAAAAAAAAGTTAATCATTACATTATGGTATGTAACCTCTCTAGTTTCAAAAATATATCTTTATCTCCTACCTTAAACTTTTCAGCTGAAACATTCTAAAAGTTTTACCCCTAGATGATGCTGTGGCATGTTTTAACAGTACCTTTTTAAAAATCCTGAATGAATTACCAAGCTTAGAAAAAAACAAGTTAAAGCAAACCCAGCCCCTTCGCTATCACGAGAAGCAAAACAATTCATGAGGCAAAGAGACAATACATGGAAAACCTGGCAAACAATACAAAACAAATTTGCAAGAATTTAAGAAACTCTGAAATCAAGTTAAAATTGAAATCAAACTTGACAAAAATACTACTTCACAAGCCTTAAAAATTAAAAAAAAAAACATAGCAATCCTAAAACATAGTGGGCCACCATAAACCAGCTCCTCAATCTAGGCGGAAACTCTCAACCCTCACCAATACTTGTATCCAACAATCATGCAACTATCACTGATGCTTTTACCTTTCCCTTTATCTACTCAGTTTCAAACTAATTAAAACAATTACCTCAAAACAAAACCTAACCCATAAATACACCTAAAAATCTTCCCAATAAACTAATATTTCAACCAGTCCCCACTACCACTATAAAAACTACTAATGAAACTATGAACTACCTTTCTAGCCCCTGATTATCTACCCAGTGTATACCTTAAAACTGCTGCTTAAGCTATTGTTTATCCAATCCCAATACTCACTAATCACTCCATCAATGAATCCTACATCTCTATGCTTTGGAAAAAAATAACATATACCACCCCTACATAAAGAAGGTCCCTCTCTGGAAATCACCAGCTATTGGCCCATTGCCATTCTCTTAACCTTATCAAAAATACTTAAGAAATGTGTACAATCTCAACTCCTAAAATTTATTGCACAAAGCTCACTACTCATCATCAGAACATGGTTTGCAACCCCATCATAGTACATCCATGGCCCTCTTAAGATTCATTAATATGATAAATACAAATAGAAATGAAGATAAATTAATATCAGCCCTTTTTCTTGACCTTTCTAAAGCCTTTGACACTGTCTCACACTCCATCCTACTGCAAAAACTCTGCAACATAGGTATTTCTGAAAAATCTCTACAAAGGTTTTAAGACTATGTCTTGAATAGATCCCAAGCTGTGAAATGACTTGACAACATCTCGTCTTTCCTCCCTGCCAAAGTAGGTGTCCCTCAGGGTTCTAGTCTGGAACCAATCCTGTTCAGCATCTTTACCAATAACCTCAATGAGACATGTAAAACTGTCCCCTGATACAATATGGATGTAATTCTATAATTGACTGCTCAGCTAGTAACTTAAACACTCTTCAAAGACTAACTCAGGACTCCTGCACCTCCATAGAAACGTAGATATCTTCCTCCCAGTTACTCCTAAACCAAAATAAGTCTAAACTTATCAGTTTTTCCCAAAACATCATCCAGTTAGCAATAACACTTTCTCCATCATGTCCTCTAAAAATACCAAACAAAATTACTAGGTGTTTATATAGACAAGGACCACAAATTTGACTACCATATTCAACATATCATAGAAAATGCACCAAAAACTTAGCTCCCTCTACAGAGCCAAAGCATTTATGTCTGAAAACACAAGAAAACATTGCCACATCCCTTTTACTCCCCCATTTCCTATGCTCAGCATCTATTCCTATCAGCTTACAATTGACTCAACAAAATATATAAGAGCAGTGTTACAACAAAGCAGCTAAATCTGATGCAAAATTTTCCTTATAGAGCCCACCACCATATCACCCTCAGACAGCTTCACTGCACAAACTACTATACTACTTAACACACTCAAAACTTACTTTTATACATAAATTCATCAATAATCGCAAAGACTACCCACCCCTAAAGAATTTTATAAAACTATACAGTCCTTCTTGATCTCTTCACTCAGGTGATAAACTCCTACTAAATATAACCAAGTCAAATAATATTGCAGGAATTTCCCTTTTTTCTCATCGTGTATCTAAGCTCTGGAATGCAATCCCCCTGCTGATCAAGGAACAGCCTACCCTAAAAGCATTCAAACAATGTTTAAAATCATACCTATACAACACTTGTCTTTGCAACTTTACTTAACTTTAAATCCCAACCTGTTGAACCCTGTAGTTCTCTCATCTTAAACTTGTGTCAAATCACTTCCTTCATCTATTACAAAATGTTCTTAGTCTCTAGCATGCCTTCACCCTTTATTACTTTTCTATAATTACTGAACTAAAGTAATGTTGTTTTCTGCATAAACCAAAATCTGTATTGCTCCAATACTGTGTTATACTGTAAAGAATATGTTAAGATTTTTTCTATGCTTTTTAAAACTTGTACCTGATAGTCTAAGATAATGTTTTTATGTAATGGAGTATTTCTCTCCAGACCTCCACTGAAAATCAGTCTTGTGCTCAGTCTGACTTTCCCAGTAAACAAATCCACTACATAAATAAATAAATACCATATATATGAAAGGAAATATAAAAGCACTCAACTTGCACAACCAAAAACTCTTTAATAAAACAAAAATAAGGTAAGCGCTTTCACAACCACAAACTGTCGCTTCATCAGACAAATGACACTAAATAGAAACAACTATATATACACTCTCAATTAACTAATTAGCTGATGTCATCAAATAAGACATGGTAAAAAGATTTTCTTAAGGAAACAGAAAATGTTAAATTCTTAAAGCCTAATGTATATTAAAATAAATATCTATACACCTAATGATAAAATATACATATAAAAATTGTATATATTATGCTAAATAAAAGAAACATACATAACTAAGTCAATGTTTGAGTCGTCTCAACTTTAAAAAGGGTTTAACAAAGAAGGTACCATTAAGACCTGCAGGTTTCTCTGCATTTAATAAAAGTATCCATTTTTGTTCGGCTGCCTCCATAATACTATCAATATCTCCTCCTCATAGGTTGGCATCTATAACTTGAATTACAAAAAACTTGAAGGTGTGTGAGGATTCTGTTAGCATGACATGACTAGCTAATACATTGTTCTCTTTCTGATTTCTAATATCTCTGATGTGTTCCAGTATCCTGTCCTTTAGTAGTCTATTGTTTTTTCCTACATAGTATACATGACATTGCTTACAGTAGACAAAATATACTAAACTAGTGGTTCGACAATCTGCATAGTAATTTATTCTAATGGTAAACATTTTAGTAGGATGTGTATAAACTGAATTTGGATAAATATGCTGACAAGCAGAACAATGTCCGCAAGGAAAGGTACCTGTTCTCATCGAACAATCAGTAACATGTCTACATTTTCTTTCAGAAATAATAAATCATAGAAACACCACCTTTGCAACAAAACTACTATGAATAGACCATGTGAGTCGATGAAATCAGAAACCTAATAAAATTCACCATGAAAATGTTTAGTATTATCTTGTTTTAAACACATTTAAAGTAGAAATAAGTCATAAGTTTCAAACCATAAAGGTTGCACGTTTAAATTGTATTAACATGACTGTATACATTTTTTATTGGAAGACCTTAGGACATTATCAACAATGTAAATAGTAATGCAGGGGGGGTAAAATATATTACATATGCACATAAAGAGATAACACAACCCAAAATCACTTTGATAAGCAAACTGCATACTGAACCATCAATCTGCCCCCTGTTTTATTCCTGGTCCAAGGGTATAGTGGTTAGGCACAGGGAGTAGGGATGGGAATAGTAAGATGCTTTCCAAATTTATCACACAACATACACATACAAAGACTACACATCAAAACCATCACATGAGGTACACATTACAAACATACCCAGCACATAAATGTGGGAGTTTGACTCGTGGAATGTCAAAGGGCTCCAAAATAGACAGGAAAGGAAACTATTCTTACACCTTACACTGCAAGCTAAATCCAACATTGTATTAATACAAGAAACACACCTCACTACTGAACAATGGACAGAAATTGGCAAGAGAAAATGGATACGTCAAATCATAGCATCAGAGGGTAAAACAAACAGTGCAGGTGTAGCTATAATAATTACAAACCAGTTCCAGGAAAAAATACTTGAAACTAAAGCAGACAAGGAAGGAAGATGGTGTTATGTAACATTTACGAACCTTACACTTCCAAAACCCTTAATGGTACTTAATGTATATGCACCCTGCAACAACCAACATCACTTCTTCACATCATTATACCCCATCTTAAACCAACTTAAGGATCACTATCTGATAATTGGGGGTGACTGGAACACATATCAAAACCCAGACAAGGACAAATCCAATCTGACTAAAACATTTTATTTATTTATTTATCATTTGTTGACCGGGAAAGTCCGACTAGGTTCCACAGAGCCTGTTTTCAGCGGAGGCCCGGGGAGAAATGCTCCAGATGCATGTCTTTGGAATGTGGGAGGAAACCGGAGTACCCGGAGAAAACCCACGCGAACACAGGGAGAACATGCAAACTCCACACAGAAGGCACCCCAGCCGAGAATCAAACCGGTGAACCTCTTGCTGTGAGGTGACAACGTTAACCGCTGCACCACTGCGCCGCCCAATATAATAAACAAGCTCCCTTAGCCTTAAATGAATTCAAATAAGACTTAAAGTTATATGACCCTTTTAAATATGGAGATAGTGACGACAAAACTGGAAAATTTACTTTTTACTCACAATGGCACAAAATGTGGTTGAGGATAGATTTCTTTCTAATCTCAGACATATTTATTAACATAGACCCAACAATAATTACTCATACCAGATTCCTCTCAGAGCATTCTAAAATTACACTTAACATTAACTGGGACAAAAAGACATATATTGTGAATAGGGGCTACACTTGGTCACTAAACCCTAACTTACTTACCAAAATGGAAGTAATAAAAGAAATATATTCAATACTAAAAGCATCCCTTACAAACATTGCTAACTCTCGAATACCAATGGACATAGAATGGGCTGCAACCAAAACACAAATTAGGAGGATATTCATTAAAAGAGCAGCATACTATAAAAAACACAACTGAAAGAGGAACAAGATTTGAAAAGGAAGATAGAGCTTCTTGAAAATGATCTATTAGTTAACACTAAGAGTCCAACAGAGACAGACCTTCTGAAACTACAATCTCTCCTTACTACAATCTCTACTTACTACAAACCAGAAACCTATCTTTTGATGAAACCAGAATGTTAGCCACCTATACAGAAGAAGCCCAATTGCCATCTCGAGCATTGGCCAGAATTATAGCCCAGCTCAAAACTGTCTCCAAAATAACAGAAGTAAACTACAGGGGAAAAAAAACTACACAAAAAATGAGGACATTGTTAACATTTTTGAGCAAATATACTCTCAGATTTATGGAGGACAAACACTACGAGCATCGAAGGAAGATAGAACCCTCTTTCTTCAAAACCTGAAATTTCCAAAACTAGACTTAAACCAACAAAAAAAACTAAGTGAACCTATATCAACCAGTGAAATAATCACAACAATCAAACATTTGAAAGCACACAAGGCTCCAGGTCCGGATGGACTTACCTTGGAATTCTATAAAACTTTTACCCCCTTGATAGCCAAAATTCTATTTTATATACTGAACTACATAATAAATAATAGAATAAATGACGTACACTTTAATGCCTCCAAAAACATTTTTATACTAAAAGAACAAGCTGACTCTAAAAACCCTGATAGCTACAGACCTATCTCCCTTCTAAATATAGATACAAAAATATTAACTACTATTCTCGCAAATAGATTGAAAAACCTGATAGAGAAAGTCATCTCTCCTGAACAATCCAGATTTACACCACTTAGGCAGACCAGCGACAATACACCAACATTAAATTCATTAATATCTTATGCAGACCGAAACAACAGAAACATATATGCACTGGTTGTGGACGCTCACAAGGCCTTTGACAGGGTCAATATAGAATTTTTACTCCAAACACTACCGTACTTTACCATACCCAATAACTTAATTCAGATTATACAAACTCTCTATAGTAACCCATATACATTCCTATATATAAATAAAACTTGGTCAAATAAAATTCAAATCAAAAATGGATCTAGGCAAGGATGCCTGTTATCACTCCTCCTTTTCAACCTATACCTAGAACCACTCTTCTTATCCATTAAATAAAATACATACCACAACCCCCCAGTAATTCACAATTTCAAAATATTTGTGTCTGCCTTTGCGGACGATCTGAATATATACTGTACTACACCCACCTCAGATATAAACAAAACATTAGCTGTAATCAAACACTTCTTGGCTATGTCTAACTACAAATTAAACCTTAACAAAACAAATATCTTCCCCTTAAAACCACCCAAACCTTTCTCACTAATATCACTAGTGGGCACAATTAAAACTAAAGATGAAATTAAATATCCAAGTGTCACATTTTCCCAAAATAACAAGTATCTTTACCAAAGTAATATAACCCAAAAATGGCAAGACGTTATACAAGACTGCAAAAGATGGAGTAATCTAAAACTACCATTCCTGGCCAAAGTTTCAATAATTAAAATTAATATTCTACCCAGATTATTTATATATATATATATATATATATATATATATATATATATATATATATATATATATATATTAATGACATCACAAATAATTATATACAACAAATTTTTTAAATAGATGCACACCTCTCTTGCAAGGTTCATTTGGGAACCCAAAAAAAAAAACAGGATCTTCTATCCAAAATTAACACTTCCCAAAAATTAAGGAGGACTGGGCCTTCCAGATTTTGAAACCTATTACTTAATTATTAACACTAATAGAGTACTGAGAATAGCTGAACATAATCAGACAACAAAAATTTGGTCTCCTACCTAGGTAACAATCTATCATAGATATATTAAAGCACTAGGTATCAATCCTAAAGGACTACCATTCTTAAACCAAAAAATAATGCAATCTTACAACATCATAGATTCCCTAAAACACTCTATCAACCTAACACAAAAACTCTTTCAATCCCTGAACCTCGTACAAGCCATGAAAATGCTATAACGCCTCCATAAAAACCCAAATCTAAAAATTAACAATCAAATGTTGAAATGTTGAGTTTGGACTCTTATCCCCAATTAAAAGATAAAACTATCCAAGATATATACCCACATTTCAACTGCTCGATACAGGAAATGAGGAATAACTTAAATCTTCCCAAATCACATACAGTGATCCTAAGACAAATTAAGGAATTGTGTTCCAGTTACCTCCAAAACATTAATATAACTAACAGTGACATAGAAGCCTGTAGCTTACACTGGAAAACTACTCTCTCAACAAAGAAAGCCATTACGAATTCTTACAAATTAGTAAGTGCCATTAAATTCCAGAGGGAGATCCTTTTCTCTAACTACTGGAGAAAAATAAATCCATCTATAGAAGATCAGCAAATAAACCAAGGAATTAACTTAACACTAAAGACCATACCTCTTCAAAAACTAGCTTACATTCAGCTCATGATTAATAACAATGCATATTTCACACCTGTAATCCTGCATAAATTGAATGCATCGAGATCACCACTCTGTCCACACTGCAAAGATCAAGTAGCTGACCTACTTCACCTATTTTGGAGCCGCAAATGTGTCTATAAACTTTGGAATTCCCTTAAAATACAATTACAAAAAATAGGCTATCAGACATCTACACTAACATGGGAATTTGCTATATTACATATTCACCCTCCCAACGTTCTAAAGAAACAAGCCACCACACTTGCTACAATTTTCCTCCTAATGAAACTATATATAGCGTCTAAGTGGCTTGACCCAAATAGTATATATAGTTGTTTCTGTTTAGTGTCATTTGTCTGATGAAGCGACAGTTTGTGGTCGTGAAAGCACTTACCTTATTTTTGTTTTATTAAAGAGTTTTTGGTTGTGCAAGTTGAGTGCATTTATATTTCCTTTCATTTTGTTTTTAATTGCACCCAACCTCATCCTCAAGCTGTTTTGCGTGTATATAAAATACTATATATATATATATATATATATATATATATATATATATATATATATATAAAATCATAATAAAATGCACTAAAGAGCAGATGCCATTAAATACTGACAGAAAGTGAGCAGAATGTTACAAACAAAACTGCCACAGCTCTTAACATACAGAAATATTTATCAGTGTGAACATTTTCTTCTGGTGGTTAAATCATATGTGGTATATCTGCAGTGTGGCAAGAGCGAAAGTCGTGTGGAGGCTGTAAATGGGAATGTGGTAGAACTAGAGGTTTAAAGTGAGAAAAGGGGGATCAGTGCATGGTAAATATAATGAAAACATGGGTAGCAGTCATTGTTGCAAGAAAGGTAGTCATATGATTGCCCTGTTTAGGAAGCATTTACATTATGCATGTTTTAAGATGTATTTTTCAAATTTGGTCAGAATGCTTTTAAGGAGGCTATAGATGTTACTTGATTTGAGCTGGCATCCAGATTTTTAAAGTGAGGACAGAGATGAGAGTGTTTCAAAAAGCTTAAGCTGGTTTGTGGTGTATATGTTAGTGTACCCACTGACAGAGACCCTAGATTATATGGTGGGGAGATTCTTTCAAACACTGTCTGCAAAGTATGACAAGGTATCTAAGTTGATAAATTTGAAAATTAGGCTTCCTAGGAGTATAATTCCCTGCAGTAGGAGTAGACATTCAGCTTTTTGTAATGTGGTGCAGTGGTGTTCTTTTCTTGATGAGAGGGTTATGAATCTACAGATGGTATTCGATATAGTTTAAGGTGCGAAGATTTTTTTTGAGGGAGCTATTATTACAGCTATAAATACAGGACTCCATTTCCAATGGCAGTTTTAACAGTTGGGGACAAAAACTGTAAGATTATCCAAGCCCAGAAGAATTGCTTGTAAAAGTCTGATTTAGTAATGTAAATATGATCTTGAAAAATCAGTGTTGCATCTAACCATATTTTTATATACTTGAAGTACTCAACTGTTCTAAGATGTCGACATTATTGTGGCAAATTATCCAATTTGTGGAAGTTTTAGCAACTTTTTCTGGAGTCCTAAATAGTATCACTCCACGTTTTTTCTTACTGAACTCTGATAGGTTTTGCTCGAGTAACTGTTTGTTATGTGTTGGGCCTACTTAAACATAATGAAGTTAGTGGCTCCCTATTGAAATGTTGTCACTCAAAATGCCAAGTGCTGACAAGCTGAAAAAAAAGACAAATAACACAGGAGAAGTGTGAATTTCAAAAATTGCTGATCGCCTTTAAACTTTTTTTTTGTGGGAGGGTGGATAAGCCCCTCTGCAACCCCACACCCTAGAAACTTATATATACCAACTCTGAAATCTCAATATCTTTGGGGAGAGGATTCTGAGAAATGGCATCTCAGACATAGTGTAAGTCCATTTTAATGCCATTCGGTCTCCACTCTTCAAGATTTGCTCTAGCGGGTCCCAACATTTCAACTGGTTACCAAATTGCGTTTACCCAACAACAGGAAAGCCCCCAGGCACAGTACTGCTCAACAATGGTATCAGAAAAATTTATGAATATTCTTTGTAAATGGTTTGTCACACACTTTAACAGTTATCTAGCAATAGTAAGTATATCCTTAACTATGCACACAATAAGTAAGTAAATTATTTCTGTCAAAATAAAAAAAAAAATGTTCTTGTGAAAACTGGAGTACCTGGAGACAGACCATGCAGATGTGAGGGAATTAGCAAAACTCTACATAGTGATCAAAGTTTGTGACTGAACCCCAGACCCCTGGAGCAGTAAGACAAATTTTACCACTAAGCTACCATGTAATTATTGAAAGCTGACAAGTCCAGCTTCAGTGGCAGACTGTAATACAGCATTCATACCATAAACCTGCCTTATATCATGGTCTGGAGAGAATATAACATCTGTCTTTAAAGATGTCAAAAAGGGTCACACTTGAAAAAGCCTGGTAAGACCAGGCAAAAGCGCTCGTGTTCATCGTTGTTTCGTTTGGTCAATAAAACTTTTGCTGCATTTGGTTTTTCTCGATTGGAGTCTTATTTGCTGAATTATCGAATTTGGATTACATCTACACCACTTTTGGCTTGTATAATCCACTGGCACATTTTTTTTGTTTCCTGTCCTTGTGGTTCGGACCAGGAAGGTTCCTCATTGACTTTGTTATCGGTTTGCTGCTTTCTTATCGATTGGTTGTCTTTAAAGATACTTGCATACTAAAAAGGAACAAGATTCCCCAGTAACTAATTACATATGAAAGCTTAAGTCATAATGTTTGTTTTGTATGTAACTTAGCTCATTTTCTTTGAAGACCCACAGATGTTGACATCCCTTCGATTTGAAGCAGCTAGTCTATACAATCAGCATGGAAAGCTGTTAATGAAGACTGAACCCTGGCAAATCTGGGGAAGACATAATCACAAACATTATAGCCAGAAACCATTAATATCATTGTGTAATAATTACAATTTACAAATAGTAAGAGGGAAAGAAAGGAAAGACTAATATTCTACATGAGAATTTAGGTCATTAGCATATTTTGAGAATTTGGAAATATCAGAGGACTGAAAGTACATTCATAATTCTAGTCATCATGATGTCATTATTAAAAAGAAAATGAGAACAATGCCACTGAAAAAAGATTGTAGTCTCCTGTCTTGTCATTTAATAATTAACATAGTCCCCAAATTTCCTTTACCTGTGCTATAAGTGTCAGCCTTCCACTGTCTATCCCACCTCATTTTCAGTTTTTCACACTCAACTTCTACCATTGCTTTGTCATAGCATTCAGTGGTTCAGCTACCTTTTTAATGAAAGGCATTCTTATTTCACCTGTAAAATGCCCTCCTGATAATTATCAGTTACATCTGTTCTCTTTAATTTTCCTCAGAAAGGTACCCCAAGCATCCTACTCATCACTCTATTACTTGATACACTATGTACCTGCTATGTTTATCAGCTAAACTATAGTCTATACTCTGCACTGAGAAAGTTTTACTATAAAGCCTTACACTTGAAAAATCAGCTAGAAGTTTAAAAAAAAGCATTGGACAGTCACTGAGTTTATCAGTTGCCAGTATACTCTATTCATTTTTCTATATTTTCAAGTAGTACTATACGTAGATGAATGTGACTTAGGCACATCGTCCAATAAACATTCCTGCATTTAAGGAATGCAGGGTGGTCACAGCAAAACTAGATGGCAGATGATTATTGTACCGATGACTTCAAAATAGCAGTACCAAGTCCTCCCATCCCCTACCCTCAACATCAGGAATGTCACAAACATTCAGAGTACATATGAAATGACAAACAATATACCCTGAATGCTAGTAACTACATTTGCCTTACCATTACCTATTTCCTTGCCTGCTTCCTAACACTTTTACTCATGTACTGCTCATGTAGGAGGTTTTATAAAACTAAAAATACCTAAAGAGTGAAAGGTAAGCTGCGGTGGTACAGCGGTAGCATTGTCACCTCACAGCAAGAGGTTCTCCCATTCGATTCTCGGCTGAAGCGCCTTCTGTGTGGAGTCTGCATGTCTTCCCCACGGTCGAGTAGCATTTGAAAGACATGTGTGAATGGGCGTGCCTTTGTTGAAGGTAGGGCGTTGAGCTGGCACCGTAAAAATCTACTGCCAATCATTAGCGGACTGGAGTTCCGCTGTGGTGACCTCTAACCGGGAAAAGCCACATCAAATGAAAGGTAGTTGGTAATATTGGATCAAGAGGTAGAGGACGTCATTACTTACCTCTGAATGATCTGTTATTACCTCTAAAAGTCAGCCTGAATGGTATTATATCACCTAGAAATTGATCCATCTGGGAAGTTATTTTGCAAATGCTAATAAATTATTGTGTATTTTCCATAGAAATGAGATGTTATATAGTAAATACACATGCAGTGCAATATGATTTTATGGTACAACAAATGCATTTAAGCTTGAATTTTAGTCATAACTCATATTGTATTTTGCTGCAGTTTGCAATCAAGGAATTCAAATGTGTATTAGACTGCAGGAAAATGATCAGATCATAGTTATTTTTCATCCAGTGGGAAGAACATGCAAATAATGACTGTTTTTTTTTTCCTTAGTGCTTCTAAATGTTTCATCTCCCAAGCCTTGGGATGATTGACTGGGCTTAAAAGGTCTCCAGTGGTCATTAGCCTAATACATACCTATGAACGTGTAAAGCTGTAAACCTATGAATACACTATAGTGCTTTGCTTTAAAAAGAGAGAGCATAATGCCAATTATTGTTAATATTATGCATCTGTCAGGATGTTTTTCCTTTTACAGTTACTGATGTCTAATAAAGGCTTGTTAAACATGGATATGTGAAATTCTGATGAATGGCAAGCAGCATATATCATTGTGTTTATGTATGTACACACCAGGAGTTAATGTGCTGTCAGTAGTATGTGGAATTACCAGGTCATACATGCATTAGTCTATGGCAAAACAGCAATACTACCTACCTACAAGGAAATGAGAATTCACTGTGTAGGAAATGGAGATTATGCCATGATAAGTGCACAGGATACAAGTGAATGGAGGAAGAAAGATGGAGATCCCCCAGAAAAAAATAGTTTTAATGTGAAGCACTGTGGAGGAATATTTAGGGTGGCCACGGTGGTGCAATGGTTAGCATTGCTGCCTCTCAGCAAGAGGTTCTCCAGTTCAGTCCTCAGCTGGGTGCCTTCTGTGCGGATTCTGCATGTCCTCCCTGTGGTCGCGTGGGTTTCCTCCAGGTGCTCCGGTTTCCTCCCAAAGACATGCTGTAGGTGGATTGGACACTCTAAACTGGCCCTAGGCATGAGTGTGCCTTTTGTGGAAGGTTGGGTGCTGGGCTGGCAACTCGGCACTGTAAAACTCAGCTGCCAATCATGAGCGGATGGGTGATCCACTGTGGTGACCCCTAACTATGAAAAGCCAAAAGAAGACTGTGGAGGAATATTTGTCAAATATGACAGGTGAGATACAACTTCTCTAAGTTGTATTGGCATACATTTAACTAATGCAGATTGTAATCACTTAAAATATGCATTTTATTTCTGTTAACATGCATCAACATCAACAGTGTCTATAAGTCTTCCTACTAGTATATACAAAAGTGAATGATTTCTTTGCTTTTTGTTAAGCATTAGAAACTGTCAAAAGGACTGGTGTCTAAGGGGAATGTGAAACAGCTTGAAGCAAAAACAAGTTAGGAAATAAGGGCTGTCATTTTTCCCCCTTAGAGGATATCTAAGGCATACTAGTATATTCCAAGCATTTCACAGAAAAAGTCATGAAAAGCAAATCTGGTTGAGAGTTAATGACCTAATATTTAGCCACTAAAGGGCAATATACTAAAATAGACATTGTGAAAGAAAAAATATAATCAAAGATCTCCAAAGCTTTAGCATTTTCTGTCAAAGTTGGACATGTGAAAATGAAGATTGTATATAAAACTTCTCATGTTGTATAACAAGCAAAATATACATCTGATAATTGCAAGCATTCCAGTGCTGATTTGTAGAGCTGCTAGAATGCCTAAATTTCACTTTATAACTGGGTAGGAAAATGTTTCCACTGAACCACTTGTAAAAGAATAACTTTCAGCTCAGATTTTTTTCCATGCAAGCATTTGATTACTAAATGCAGTTCCCTTTTCTGTCAGTAACCAGGCCTATAAAATTCTTCTCAGATTTTTCCATGTGTGTTTGCATGTATAGTGGTTAAAAAAAAGTTTGTGTTTTCTTCAAGATAACTATATTTTATTTTGCCTGAGAATAGCTTTCTTCTGAAAAGTATTGTAGCAATCTTCATAGGTTCATAGGTAAGTACTAGGCTACTGGCCCGTGTAGGCCATTTTAAACGTAACTGGTTTCCCTTTTTGTGCTCGAAATTACCTACCCCATTTTGTTATAGATTGGCTCTTACTCATCCAGTGGTCAATAATTATATATTTCCCCTAATGAGAATAACTGGGATCATACCATAGATAATTTAATAATTTGATAATATCATGCAGAGATAACTTCTGTACATAGGTGCATAGCACCTAGGTCCAGAGAGGTCATCATACCATTGTCCTCGGACATCACCAGACCCATCATAGAGTATAATGCCCCCTTTGGTATGTACCTGACCAGACACAAGCAGCATCTGGAACGTCCAGAAAGTTTTGTTGCAAAAAGAATTCAGGGGGTAAACACAATGTCCTACTCTGATCACCTCAAAGCCCCTTCTCTTTACTTGGTATCATACGGACTTCTAAGAGGTGATCTTTGCCTGGCATACAAAGCATCCCTTGCCTATGTTCTGATGAACCTTTTTTTTTTTTTTTTTTTTTTTAATTCTTTTTATTGATTTTTAATCATATCATAACAAATCATATCCAACAACATGACAAAAAGATATGTACAAACAGAAATTCCTCTACATACACTAACTATATACAAAGCCCATCTAGGCAGAGCCCCCAAGCAGGAGGTTTGAATGCTGTGTGATTATGTTAGTATAAATTCATACACCATTTTCCATGCATCCCTCTGTGACGGATTTAGCCTCATACATTTGCAAAACAAACAGCATCAGAACTACTAGATTAAAAGATGTAAATTCTGCTTGTGACAAATAGGACATGTTGGACAGACAGATATGTTTCTCAGAGAATTCCCAATCTCTGGAACAGGCTCCCCATCCTTGTCAAGCAGAGTTCCTCCCTAATCCTATTTAAGCACAACTTGGGCCACTAGATAGGTAATCAGAAATTCACCCCTAGTCTGGTGTCTATGTGTACGATGGACAGAGACAGTCAGTAAATGACCCCTATATAAATCAAATTTGTGGTCACAGTTCGGTTGCACAGTTAGGCTTATAAGGGCCCTAGTATACACCTATGAGCCTATGTACCTTCTTAGGGAGGAGCCCTGGATTCAAGACACAAGGCTAGTTTTCTCAGAAAGATATGATGAGATATGTGTTTATTGTTAAGCCAACCTTTTTAGTCTGTACATAATATGTCACAAACCTTGTTACCAAAGTTTCATATTTGTTTATTGGAAGATAAGCCATTAACCAGCAGTAGACCATGCGCATCTCACATTTCAGAATGTGTAGATTACTGTAGGGCTTAGCTGTGCTGAATGATCTGAGCATATCCACTTCCTCTCTGCATCCCATCTTATCAGCAACAAAAATAACAATACATATTTAAGGCAGGCACGAA